>NC_041040.1:3667555-3675055 GCF_900634625.1 Parambassis ranga | reverse complement strand
TCTTTGGAGTCCATCTTGATGTTGAACTCTTTGTCGATCAGCATCACAAAGGAAATGGCACCAGAGTCTGGCTTCATGTAGAGCAGGAAGGAGTCCTTCACCACCATCCAGCTACACACACACACACACACACAGATAATATCTGAGTATTTAAAGGTCAGGGGATCAGTCATCTGGAATAAATGGTGGTGCGTTCACTGACCGCTTGGACCAGCGATAACACATTTTTCTGTGACCGCAGCAGTTAATCCCGGGTATCCGATGGCCGCCGGATCGCTTCACCACCATTCCTTCCCTAAAAAGACAAGAGCCGCACAACTGATCAATCAATCAACTAATCAATGGAGCAGATTCTTAATACAGGAGTGGCTTAAAGGATCCTCAGGATTCACTTCAAAAGCATATTTAACAGCTTTAAGTTTTCAGTACGACGCATTCAAGGACAATCTGAAAGTTTTCCTTCTGGTGCTCAGAGGGTTAACTGAACGGCAGAATATTCCCACAGGCTGCTCAGTTGTGTATTTTTTTTAAATAATGAAGCATATTTTTGGAGCCACGTGGCAGACATGTTTTCTTACAGTCCTTTGGGTCCCAGGTCGTGGATGAAGGACAGCTGACTCACGTCGATAAACTCCATCTGAGAGACACAAACAGAACCTGAAGCTAACACCTTGTTCAGGAACATTATGTGAATGATGGGCATCCAGGTCGTGCGGGCACCCTGCTGAGCACCAGCCTCACCGTGGAGTGGTAGCTCCTGTACATCGGCATCCTCAGCAGCTTGTTCAGGTAGTCCTCCAGTTGTTTCTGGAACAGATGTTAGAGGAATAGAACTAATGAAGGCATGTAACGACACTCCATGGTGATGATGTCAGACGGGTGAGGCGTGCGTACCCTGCGGCTGGAAACCTGCTCCTCCCTGCCCAGCTCATCCCCTCCTCCTCGGGGGAGCGTGGGCATCTGCCTCACCTCGCCCCTGGTCATGGTCTGCCTCCTCACCGTGTGACTGCAGAGAAAAACAAACATGGCAGCAGGCGGACAGGAAACATGCGTTCCTACTGCAGGTCAGCACTCACCTGCGTGGCAGCGGCAGCCTCATGAAGGTCTTGTAGGTCCTCAGCTCTCTGTGGAGCTCCATGAAGTGTTTCTCCTTCCTCTTCACCACCCAGGTGAACTCGCCGTGCTTCAGCTCGATGTTGTACACGGCCGGCATGGTCTGCACACAGCGCAGCTCCAGTTATCTACATGTATTGCATCAGACACACAGATGGTGCTGGATTCAGAGTGTTGTGCACCTTGTTGACGCTCCTCTGCGAGGTGACGTTGAAGCGGTCCTGAGCCGAGGTGAAGCGCTCCACCTCCAGGATTTTGGCGGTGATCGGAGACCGCAGGAAGACCGTGGCCTCTGCCTCCTTGAAGCCCACCATGTTGTAAATGGCCGTAAAAGGCAAATGCTCGGCTGAGGAAACACACACACAGTCACACAAACAACATGGTGGACGGGCCGGATGTGGCGATGATGACACGTACCTGGAGCGATGTTGTCCGTCGTATCATAGTCGCCATCGCCGAGGTCAAGCTCGCGGGTGTCCAGATTCTCTATGATGCCGGTCATGTCACTGGCAACCAGCTGCAAGGTGCTGGAGGTCGGCTCAGATTGCCGCAGCATGGCTAGCACTCAGCGTGGAGCCCCAGGGCTCACCTGGAGAGACAGGTAAAGAGGGGGCGGGCTTATTCACAGCACAGGAGACCAAAGAAACCTTTCTTCTAACGGGGGGGACCGGGGTCAGCGTTTATTCTGAGAATTCTGAGATTATTCTGAGGAAAAAAATGGCCACACTTAGAAAACAGCAGGAGAAAAAGAGACGTTTCACCTCAGAGTCAATGTGTAACCGCCCCCTGCGGCAGCACTGATAAGGAAGTGGAGGGTTTCCCTTGTTCATTAACTACAGAGAGATGACCAACAGTCAGAGTGTTCACCAGCAGCGAAGGCCCGTCCTTTCACACTACTCTGTAAACAATGATTATGATTTATCGATTGGTCTGTTGTGGTTGGACGATATTAGATCATGTTGTGATAAGTGGTGATCAGCAGAGCTGTGCTGCGAACCACCAAAAAATTCATCACCACACCCGGTCAGTACAAACCTCTGTATCACTTCTAGCTTCACTGTCAAAGCCGTCACTGCAGGTTAGCTAACGCTAACTACTGTCAGACCCTCATACCAGCCAACCCAGGGACGTCTCCATCTCTCCCAATACAAGATGGAGCTGTGCATGCTGGGAAATGTGCCAACAGCTATCAGTTAGCCTCAGCAACTGATGAGAGGCTCTGACTTTCCAGACACTGGTAGCTGTTTACACCCTGCGTGCTAATGCTACGAACCCAACTGTGAGGCGCACAGTGACTGAACTCTGTCACAGCCTGAGCCGACCCGTTCATTCACACACACACACACACACAGACACACACACACACACAGACACACACACTGAGTGCATTTTAAAAAGGGCTTCTCTCCTGTTAATCCTGATGTTTGGATTAATGTCTCATCTGATGTGATCTGAGGCAACAGAGGAAGAGGAGCAGCAGCCAGTGAAGAGGCAAAGAAGGACAGACGGGGAGTGAGACAAAGTTTGAACAGAGCTACACAAAAAGTAAAGTAAAACAAAAACTAACTAAACAGTCTGACGGCTGAGAGACGGAGGAGGACGGTCTGTGCAGGAAGTCTGACTGTGGCCTCACTGCGGTCTGTCTGCTCTCACTTCCTCCTCCAGACGCCACCGCCAACAACACAAATCAGGCATGGTCCAACCAAACACCCAACCACCAAACCACATCACGCCTGGCCACAGCAGCTTCCGATCATACAAACAGCAACTAGAAAGACTGGGTGTGGACTTCAGAGGCCTCCACAGTCAGCAGGAGAACACCTGTGGGATGCAGGCCCAGAGATGATCAGAACAACCTGCTTCCAGCTGAGGCTGCCAGAGAGCAGAGAGGCTCGTTCCTCACTGCTGAAGATGTGAAGAGGTTAAGGAAGCAAACACAGGAGAGAAATCTCACACGGCACCTCATCCTGACTGCTGGTAAACAAATGACATGCAAACACTGCAGCACCATGACTGTTACTCACACACGTATGCAAACATCCACATAACCAGCCGGTCTGTGTGTTACTGTGAAAGTGTGTGTGTGTGCAGTCTAACAATGACTGCTGGTGGAACCGGTGATACAGGGAATTATGAATAACTAGCAGAAAGGTCAGAGGACCTGCAGCGAGCTGAGAAAACCTGCTGTGAGGGAGTAAAGACATCTGCACAGGGAGGAACCTGCAGCCACGTCTGAGCAGGAAGAGTCCGTCCTATCAGCACTCCGAGCTTCCAAGGAGGAGATCAGGGAGAGGAAACAGGCTGCCTCCTCCCAGACAGACACAACATCTGACCTTAGCATGAAAGTATGTGGAGCGTCAAACGCACTCAGATTATTTAAAACACACACAGCTTCCTGCAGGGGGAAACACAGCCGCATCACACACACTCACATGTTACAGATTTGACAGCGATATATGAACGCACACAACAAAAAACCTTTTCAGTTCAACTGCTCACATGAAGCCACAAAACAAATGTGTGTGTGTGGGTTCATTTTCTGAAGGTCAGCCTGCTGCTGTGTGGGAGATTCTGTTTCCACTCTCTTCACCTGCTTCTTTCTAACTATCTGAGAACTCTGAGAACGAGCAGCGAGCTGCGGTACAACAACAAACTTCAGCCTGCAGATCAGTGAAGCGTGCAGCATGAATTCTTCCCTTTAAGGGAAATAAGACCCACAGGAGAGGAAAGTGAGCGTGAAGTTTCAGCACTGACCCTGAAAATATGTTTAAAATGATTGATGCAGACAGCAGAGAGAGTGTGTGTGTGTGTGTGTGTGTGTGTGCTCACTGAGCACTCACATTAATTGGATGCAGAGTGGACCCCCCCGCCCCCCAACACTGCATCACTCGCCAGCCAGGTGGCAACCCACGGAGTCCTCACACAGACACAGACTCATGCATACTTAACTAAGACCATCCAGAAAATCTGAGTTTAAAACACCAGAGTCTCACAGCAACTACAACCTGAACCAACATCCACAACATGCAGGAGCAGGAGGAGGAGGAGGAGGAGCTGGAGCAAGAGGAGCAGGTGCAGGAGGACCAGGAGCAGGAGGAGCAGGGGGACCAGAAGCAGGGGGAGCAAGAGGAGTAGGAGGAGCAGGAGCAGGAGGACCAGGAGCAGGAGGAGCAGGAGGACCAGAAGCAGGAGGAGCAAGAGGAGTAGGAGGAGCAGGAGCAGGAGGACCAGGAGGAGCAGGAGGAGCAGGAGGAGCAGCAGGAGCAAGAGGAGCAGGAGGACCAGGAGGACCATGAGCAAGAGGAGCAGGAGGAGCAGGAGGAGCAGCAGGAGCAGGACTTCCACACAAACAGCAGAAAGCAGCGGCACTGACCTGAGCCCGCGGAGGCTGACGGACGCCCGTCATCTTCACCTTCATCATCACCACCATCAGGACTTCTCCAAACCAACCAGAAAACAGGCTCCTGCTGCAGCCTCACACACACACACACACCGCTGCTCTACGACACACACACACTGTCGCAGATGGTCCGACAGACAGCTGGGTGAGAGCCGAGTGCAGCAGCCGAGCAGACAGAGGAGGGGAAGACTCGGCGGGCGGGACGCAGCAGGGAGGAAAGGAGGCGCTATTGGCCTCAGAGGCAACCGGCCAGCAAAGACAGCCAATGAGAGGAGAGTGTGTGTGTGTGTTAAAGGGGCAACAGGTCCATGTGTCCACAGACACTTTCACACAACAGGGATCCTGTCAGTTCTGCTCAGAGCAGCAAAATGCAGACAGTTCATTCAGAATCATGAAATGAAACAAACCGGGCGGATGTTGGAGCACGTTTGGTCAGAATTAAAGGAAAAGCACCAAAGATTGTTCAGCTTCAAATACATCAAGCTCTGCAGGAAGCTCCACAGCTAGCTCAGCCCTGCTCCACCCGTCAGAGGCGGAGTACCAGAACACACAGCCTCCCCTGAAGGCTGTTACGAGTCTGAGAAGACGAGCTCTAACAGTGAGTAAATGTTGACACACACCTGCACAGGTGAGCTTTGCTCAAACAGGCTGATCCAGAATGAGCTGGAGGCCTGAGCGGCTCCCCGCCCTGAGACCGGCAGAGACATCGGTCATGACTGAAGACATTCCAGAGGAGGACCCCCCCCCCCCTCCACCCATGTGACTTACTGCAACTGCTCCTAAAGCAGCCTGAATGTCAACAACCCTCTGAGGAGTGTGGCATGAAGCAGCACTTGTTTCAGGGATCAATAGTTCAAATCTTTCCTCTGAAACCAGACCCTCCTCATTCTCCACCTGACAGGCGCTCGGCCTGTGTGGGTGTGGTGGGATGCTAACAACGAGCTAGCATCAAATGAAACCTGTTCAAACCTTCTAAACTCTTTGAAATGGTCCTTTATTCTGTCAGACAGGGTCAGTCTCTCAGCTGGATTATACCCCCCTGAGGTTCATCAGTCTCGGCTCCATGTGATACTTCAGCATGTGTGAGACTGTGTGGGCGAAGGACCGGCACGATCAATACAGCCGATCAGCTCAGTCTGAGGGAGGCAGCTCATTAAGCAGCAATCAGCTTCCCCATCCCTCTGCTCACTGATGGTTCCTGAGCTCCAAACACATACAGACGGTAAACCTCAGTCTGTGCTGCGGCAGGAAGTCAGAGACAAAGAGACAAACACACACTCACACAGTGAGGCGACAACCTCACACACACCCCAAAACATGACGGACAGCTGAGCACATTAAACCCTCCTAATGAGGCCACACACACACACACACAGGTAACTCTTCACTAAATATGACAGCAATGTAAACACAACATGACGGTGCCACCTGGTGGCCAGCTCAGTCAGCTACATCAACAGAAGTGGAGACAGAAAAAAATGATGTTCCACATTGGGCGTGATTTGTTTTTATGTTCTGGATGAGCTGGCAGCTGAATAAAAAGAGAAAGTAAAGCTCTCCCTCCGCTCATCTGTGTATTTCCTGTTCCTCAGGAATGTGGTGAGAAGACCGTAGAAAGTCTGAAAACAGGAGCAGGAGCTGCAGCTCTCAGTCAGTGCACTTCAGGATTTCTCCCTGAAACAATAAAAACAGTTCATAACCTTAACTCTCTGTGGGAACAAAGACACTGACTTCCTCTAAATGAAGCCATTGTTTCCAGTGTCAGCGAGCTGCAGCTAGCTGCCCGCTGACCGAGCCGTGGGACAGTCCACGATATTTACCCTGCTTCATACGGTTGGAGCACAGAGAAGGCCTGCGGCTTTCCAAACTCCAACACCCAGAATGCACTGCGCTGCTCCAAGCAGCCTATTACAGGCTTTACATTTATAATCAATTTACAATAAATGTAACACTTCAGAGGAAAATATTAAATCATCAGAATAACGACAAAACTCCCCGACGAGGGAAACAGCTCAGACTGTACGCTCTGATGATAGGTGTCTAAATCTCAGAGATTAAAAACAGGCTGCACACACACACAGACACACACACACTGCTGGTTTACACACATCAAATCTGAGTCCAGCTCCATGTCACAGTCCATCAATGTGATGACTCATATTTGGCAAGTATGATGAAAACAAGATCAGTTTGCAACACACTTCCTCTTTTCCACACTGTAATACAATGTGTGTGTGTCTGTCTGTGTGTGTGTGTGTCTGTCTGTGTGTGTGTGTCTGTCTGTCTGTGTGTGTCTGTGTGTGTGTCTGTCTCTGTGTGTCTGTCTGTCTCTGTCTGTATCTGTGTGTGTCTGTGTGTGTGTGTGTGTCTGTGTGTGTGTCTGTGTGTGTGTCTGTCTGTCTGTCTGTGTGTGTGTGTGTGTGTGTGTGTGTGTGTGTGTCAGGTAATGCTCCTCTTGTCTTTCTGGATGATAAGATCCTGTTCGTTCCATCAGATGATGTTGATCTTCTGACCTGCAACAATGCGGCTCAGTCGAGGAGCTCAACAGGCACAACAGGCTGTGTGTGTGTGTGTCTGTGTGTGTCTGTGTCATTCACCCAAACATGCCAGGCATGCAGGTGACACTCCCACAGCAACAACACAACTCACAGTGACGAGCAGCTGGAGGAAGGTAACACATTTAAATCACAACAAACCTGCAGCTGCCGTTACAGAGACACAGATTAACCCTTTAACTGCTGCAGCTGTAGACTGTCAGCTGATTTCAGTTCATACACAGACCACACACACACTCTTCTTCTGATAACACAGAGAAACAGCAGCCATGATGAGTGATGTGAGGAGGAGGAGGAGGAGGAGGAGCCTTCATCCAGCCTCAGCTCAGAGTGGATTGAACGTGACGTGTTGCTGCAGGGACCAGCAGCCGTTAGCCTGTCTGTGTGTTTGTGCGAGCATAAAGTCCACCAGAACCAAACCAGAAAGATGTT
>NC_041040.1:3635055-3662555 GCF_900634625.1 Parambassis ranga | reverse complement strand
GAACCTGTGACCTGCTGCACTCCTGACGGTAAGTTTACAGGAACATGTCTGATGGGTCATTTTAAATTTAATTGCAATACAAGCTCTGACTTTGAATATTCGTAATGTGGGGTGTATATTAAATATAAGAATAAGACAATTGTTCATTCATTTGATTGGCTGTTGCTCTTCAGATGTAATCACAACAACCAGTATAAACATACATCAAGTAAAAATAGTGCTAATTAAACCTTTTCCCTCTTGTTTGACTGTTAACGAGGCGACAAGTTATAAAAGTTTTTGGTCGTACATTTGCTTTTTATGTCTGTCCAAGTTTTTTTTTCTGATATATTTCTCATAATCTAACTTTAAATGTCAGAAACTGTCCCTGTGAGTGGGAGGGTTGGGCGATATTGGCAAAAAAATTCATCATGATTAATTTGACGATTAATTGATGACTATTGCACTGACATGTTTTTGACTCTAAATCGCCACATTGTTCTGATCTGATTCTGACAAATCATCAGTCAAGTTAACCCCTTCATTCTAACAGGTTAAAGTAGGAAGCCATGTTTGAAATATGTATTGATAACAGAGGCACAAACTGCTTCAAACTAATGATGAAGCAAACGTTTAAAAGCTTTGTCATTCAAATGTTCTAATCTTAAGGTCACAGAGCAGAGCATGTCAACGTTAAAATTAAACAGGACAAATAAGTTCAGAAAAGTCACATCAGTGATTATTTCAAGTTAAAAAGTGTGTCTGTGCAAATGAACCTGTGACCGGAATATGTCCCACACTAGTGCATGTTTTCAGCAGCAGAAAAAAACAAACAAACAAACAAACCAGACAATTCCACATTTAAATGTGTGTCTGTGCAAATCAACCTGCGTTACGTTCTTCCAGCGCTTAGTTTGGTCGCAAGGAGCACGATGACTAAACGTACCGTGGATTCTCGGCTGAGTGGAAATTCTTTCCGACATCTGCTGGAGGAGACTTCGCTGTTGTAATGTTTTCCTATTTTAAATAAAGATCGGGAGGGCAGCTTCTCCAGTCGGAGTTCATTCCTTTTATCCAAGCTAACATCCAGTTGCTATGGCAACAGCCAACGCTCCACGCTTCACACCTAATGCATGAGAGGCACTATACACTACAGCTGTAGTCGGCGTTGTGGCCTTGTCGCGCTTTCTTCAGCTTTCTTCAGCTTTCTTCGTGCTCCGGCTTATGGTGACAGACGTTGAACCTCTGTTAGGGACGTGCTGCTTTGCATGATTTACCTGAACACCACTGCCTTCCACCATTATTGTTATTGTGGGCTCACATGTGCCCGCTTGCGGGTGATGGTGAGAGTATGTCGCACACAAAAAGGCATCATCCTGACGAGGCACTAATCGCTGTAATCTGTAAGTGGCAAATATTAATCGGTGACAGTTTTTCTGACGATTAATTGCACACGATGCGATTTTGCACAAGCCTAGTGAGTAGGATGAACATTGAACGGCACAGTAACTGAAGACATTGTTGGCGTTCTTTGTTTCTGCAGGTGTTTAGTTACATTCTGTATTCAGACAAGCTGAACTCTGAACTTCCTGCGGACTCTCTCCCTCTCTCCCTCCCTCTCTCTCCCCCTCTCCCTCTCTCTCTCTCCCTCTCTCTCGTACCAGCGGCTGTGATGGCTCATGTCTCCAATCATGGGAAGCTGCTCCTGCAGCGCCTGCATGAGCAGCGGGAGATGGACTTTCTGTGCGATATAACAATCATGGTGAGAGACGTGGAGTTCAGAGCCCACCGCAACATACTGGCTGCGTTCAGTGAGTACTTCTCCTCCCAGGCAGAGAAGGGTCAAGAGGTCACGACTTTAGATCCCGACAAGGTCAGCCGGTACTCTCTGGAGAAGCTGCTGGAGTTTATCTACACTGGACAGATGAACCTCAGCAGGTAAACGTCTAAATCGCCTCGTTTCGGAGAGAATTGAGGTCGTTTCTTGATTGAATGTTGTTTTTTATTTTATTTTTTTTGTTTCAGCACCAGACAGGCAGCTGTGCGCCGAGCTGCTGTCTTCCTTGGAATGCCAGATGCCACAAAGTATCTGGAGGAAATCCCTCACTGGTCTGAGCCCAGCGAGACGTCCCAGTCAGAGGTGGATAAAGAAGCTGGCCTGTCTCCTCCCAGTCCCGGGTCTCCCCGCAGCCCGAGCTCCCCATTTCCTCTGTCTATTGTTGCCGTTTCAGCGGACTGGCAGGAAGAGGGGAGGGGGGAAGGCCAGGAACAGGATGGTGACGTCAAACAAGTATTTGTGGAAGACGGAGACAGAAGCGATGACGACTACACGCCAAAGAGCGCTGGAAGAGGACAGGGCAGGAAGAGGGGCAGGAAGCCGAAGAGTTTCAGCGGCGAGCAGGCGGAGCCGGGCAGCTCGACTGAAGACATTCCCAAAATTCAGAGTTACAGGGGGAGGGGGCGGGGCAGAGGGAGGGGCAGGGGGAGAGGAAGAGGAAGCTCCAAGTTTGAAGATGTGACCGCGTATGATTCTGAAACGAGCATGAAGGACTTCGGTGACACCTCTGCAGACTGGAGCCCCTCGCAAGAAGAAGAGTCTCCAGCCAAGAAGTTCCGCCTGAGCAGCGGCGAGGGGAGGAGAGGGCGAGGCCGCGGGAGGGGGAGGGGGCGAGGCAGAGGGAGAGGGAGAGGCAGAGGCCAGAGGAGGACGGAGGGGGAGGCGGAGGAAGCGGGAGAAGGTGAGGGAGATGGAGAGGAGAGCACTGAGATGGGAACAGAGGACTTAGAAGATGAGGAGGAGGAGGAAGAGGAGGAGGAGGAGGAGGATGAAGAAGCTGGTGACCAGGATTTGTCAGAAATGGGGGAGCTGACGCTGTCGTGCACCGAGTGCAACAAACTGTTCAAAGATGTGAGCAGCCTGCGGAGACACGAGAAGATCCACAAGGGGCTGAAGCCGTTCTCCTGCATCTTCTGCTCCAAGACCTTCAGACAGGCCACCCAGCTGAAAACACACCTGCGCATACACACAGGTGAGCTGAGCCAGGAGCGCTGCACATCAGCCACTGAGGGTCGCTGTGTGACAAACACTCTGCTTTAACCATCAGGCGAGAAGCCCTTCAACTGCTCCGACTGTGACAAGTGTTTCGCCCAGAAGTGCCAGCTGGTGGCTCATCGCAGAATGCACCATGGAGAGGAGAAGCCGTACACCTGTGAGCGCTGCGGGTTCAAGTTTGCTACCTCATCAAACTACAAAATCCATATCAGGTAAAGTAGACTGTGGACTTTGCCTGCATAATTGTGGCTCATCGTCCTGCTGCAGAGCGATTCTGAGACGCCTCCATGTTGACTTTAGCAATATAAAAAAAAAAGTGTTCTTTTTCCCTCAGACTGCACAGCGGGGAAAAACCCTACGTCTGTGACATCTGCGGTCAGGCGTTTGCTCAGTCCAGCACGCTGACGTACCACAAGCGACGGCACACCGGAGAGAAGCCGTACCAGTGTGATCTGTGCGGCATGTCCTTCTCCGTTTCCTCCTCGCTCATCGCACATGCACGGAAACACACAGGTGAGACGCATGTGGTGGAGCATCTGGTCTGGACATCTGACATCCAGAGTGTCTGGCTCAGAGCAGCCATTTACTTCCTTTTTGCTTCACAGTGCTGCTTCCTCTTGTTACAGTGTATTATGTGTGTGTGTGTTTCAGGCGAGACCCCGTACAAATGTTCACAGGCGAAGTGTGATGCAAAATTTGTCACATCCTCTGAACTAAAGAAACACGTGCGACGACTTCACCCAGGTACGACATGTCCGTAGAACAGTGTTATTACCCGGGGGGTGTTTGAATGTCCTCACAGTGTGTGTGTGTGTGTGTGCAGAGGGGAACTCCGGTGTGCAGTGCCTGCTGTGTGGAAACAGATTTGCCAGCGTGAAGAACATGATCAAACACCAGGAGAAGGCCCACGCCGATGAAGTGCGGCAGCACAAGGAGAGGGCCCGAGCTGGTGAGGTGTTTGTATATGAAGGTTTCTGTCATGTTTAATCCAACACGAGTGTCTGACGGGGTTCTGTTTGTCGGAGCAGTGGTCCTCATGGCCTCCAGTCATCCCGTGGCCTTCGTCCAGAACAAACTCTCCCAGGAAAACAAAGCTTTGGTTTCCATTCCTGAAGGCGAGCCGGCCAACCCCGAGCCAGCCACGCCCACCCCTAAAGCCATGGCGCCATCCACAATCTCATGTGAAAACGCCGAAACCAGCACGGACACCGCCGCCATCATCCAGGAGTTCAAGTCGGAGCCTGTCAACCCCCCTCTCAGCGCCGCAGACCAGGTGACCTTCGAAGCTGACCAGGAGCAGACCATCAACTCGGAAACCCTCCACGCTCTGGTGGAGCAGCTGCGGCCGCCGCCCTCCCCGGCCCCGGGCCTGGAGCAGATTGTCATCATCAGGACGGTGGACACCGCCGAGAACAACCCCCCGCCGCAGTGAGGCTGTGCAGGGGGGAGGAGCCGAGGGGGCGCTCTGCTGGAACACTGGAACAGTATCAGAGTCATCTCGAATGAGACGCTGTGAATCTTATTACAACATGGACTCTGTTCTCCGTCATCATTTGTGTCAGTGTGGCTGAAAGTAAACAGGAAACACACCTGCAGGTCAGACCGATCGATCAGTCAGCAGTTCTTAGTCTTTTAAAAGACCCAAACCATGCGTCCACAGGATGGAAGGAGACAGACAACGTTCCCTTATAAGAGGCTGAAGTTGGAAAATGTTTTTACCCCTATGTCTGATTAAAAACCACTTCAATGATGTATTGATAATCAACATAACTGACAGTTTTGTCAGTGCAGCCATTTTATTTTGATGAATAGAGATGTTGAGCGTGGTTTTAACGGCCTGGAATCACCCTGTCAAAGCTCTGCAGCGTCCGTAGAGTATCCACAAACATTTTATCCCACGCTTTCACTGGATAACCTTCTGAACATCCGTTTGGTGCCAGCGAGCAGATTCTTGTCAGTTACATTGATTCTCAGGTGAGCTGCAGACCTAAACATTACATCCTGATCTCACCAGTGTTCCTGCTTTTACCCTTAGTAATAGAATCATGTGAGCTGAGCTCGCTCGGCTTCAGTCCCTCCATTCAACCAACCAAACGCCTCTCTGACTGAGCTTCTGTGGCGTGTGGCTGCAGCTCTGTCAGCTGCTGTGATGTCATCCACGGCGAGCTGTGAGGCGGCGGCGTTGTTTTATAGTTATCGTAGTAAGTGTAGGAGCCTTTTTGTCGCTATGAGATGTACGTTTTTATTGATCCCACAGTAAATGTTGCACTCTGCAGTGTTTGACGTGACGGTGGCTGCATTGATGTGAACACAGTAATTCAATAGAAGCCATTTATTTTCTGTTAAAGCAGCTGTTTGTTTTCTTTTAGATAGATCTGCATTACCTGTTCTTGTATTCACACATGCAAGTTCACTACTGTATAAATACTGTACAACAGAGAAAATAAATGAAGACAAAAAGGGACGGCGGCCTCTCATCATTTCACTGATCATATCAACATCCTGTCACATGCAGTAAAGACTGATAGAAATCTAAAGGGATATTAAGTCATATATAATAGTTAATCTACAATTAAATCTTGAAAAAGCATTTTCTTAGAAAAATGTGCTGCGAATCGCTGAAGAATCTGAATTTTGAGCTGAATTAGTTTGAAGACATGGTGAAAATGAGCGTTTGAAGCCTGGAGCTGTGTCTGGAGCTGACGGAGTTAAATAGTGTGAGATTTCAGGCTTTGTTGGAAAATCTTTGCAGGCTCTCAGCTTTGAGACTCGGCTCGTATGAGAGTGAGTGGTGTAGAGAGGTGGAGGAAGTGCTGAAGCTCGGTACTTAAGTAAAAGTACAATTACCCAGCAAGATATATACTCAAGTAAAAGTAGAAGTGCTGCATCAACAATCCTACTTAAGTAAAAGTCTTAAGTACTTTTAAATGTACTTAAAGTATTAAAAGTAAAAGTACTCACACTGAATATATATGATTGATTTCCACCACAAAGGATCTGAACAGGTTAAAATAATGAAAGAAATTATCTCAAAGTAAAATAGTTTGAAAATATTAATGTAGTTTAAAGTTTAAAGAAAGAGGATGAGTTTGAAACGCGCCTGTTCCTTTTGTCCTTCGCGACGCGCCGTACGCTCCTGTTACCATAGCAACCCAGCAGCGCTCCAGCCGTCAGCATGGCGAGTCCGAGTCTCTCCGAGGTTTATAAAGCTGTGTGCGCCGAACACCCAGTAAAAACAAACCCAGATGTTCTGGAGGTTTTACTGAAGACGAACCCGGCGGGGTGAGTTTTTATTTCAAGTCACATCACTGCAACTAAAACTTTAGCTAATGCGGCGTTAGCATCCTCAGCTAAAGTAGCTCCCACGTGATGTAAACAAACGTGTAAGTTCTGCACTCATGTTACCAAAAGATTTTCACTCAGCCGTTTTCTTATTGGTTTTTATTTAACTAACCTACATGTTATAGTGTTTATTTAGACTATTTTTGTTTTTTGTTTTGTTAAATTATTAGAAGTGAATTCCTGTAAAAGTAAATTACAAATACACAATTATAATTAAAGCATTGAAAAGTTTACCAAAGCAAAAATAATAAGAGAAATGACTGTGAGTCCTCAACGTTAGGCGAAAGTCTCTGTCACCAGTTATTCAATCAAAAAGAATTAATTTAAGTCATTAAAATGAAAATGTCTCTGTCTGTGTGTGTCTGTGTGTGTTCTCTGTGTGTGTGTGTGTGTGTGTGTCTGTGTGTGTGTCTGTGTGTTCTGTCTGTGTGTGTCTGTGTGTGTGTCTGTGTGTTCTGTCTGTGTGTGTCTGTGTGTGTGTGTGTGTGTTCTGTCTGTGTGTGTCTGTGTGTTCTGTCTGTGTGTGTGTGTGTTCTGTCTGTGTGTGTCTGTGTGTTCTGTCTGTGTGTGTGTCTGTGTGTTCTGTGTGTGTGTGTGTTCTCTGTGTGTGTCTGTGTGTTCTGTCTGTGTGTGTGTCTGTGTGTTCTGTCTGTGTGTGTGTGTGTCTGTGTGTCTGTGTGTTCTGTCTGTGTGTGTTCTGTGTGTGTGTCTGTGTGTGTTCTCTGTGTGTGTGTGTGTCTGTGTGTGTGTGTCTGTGTGTTCTGTCTGTGTGTGTGTGTGTCTGTGTGTGTGTCTGTGTGTTCTGTCTGTCTGTGTGTGTGTGTCTGTGTGTGTGTGTCTGTGTGTTCTGTCTGTGTGTGTGTGTCTGTGTGTGTGTCTGTGTGTGTGTCTGTGTGTGTGTTCTGTGTGTGTGTTCTGTGTGTGTGTCTGTGTGTGTGTATGTGTTCTCTGTGTGTGTCTGTGTGTGTTCTCTGTGTGTGTGTTCTGTGTGTGTGTCTGTGTGTGTGTGTGTTCTCTGTGTGTGTCTGTGTGTGTTCTCTGTGTGTGTGTTCTGTGTGTGTGTGTCTGTGTGTGTTCTCTGTGTGTGTTCTCTGTGTGTGTCTGTGTGTGTGTGTTCTCTGTGTGTGTGTCTGTGTGTGTTCTCTGTGTGTGTGTTCTGTGTGTGTGTGTCTGTGTGTGTTCTCTGTGTGTGTGTGTCTGTGTGTGTGTTCTGTGTCTGTGTGTGTTCTCTGTGTGTGTGTGTGTTCTCTGTGTGTGTGTGTGTGTGTGTCTGTCTGTGTTCTGTGTGTGTGTCTCTGTGTGTTTTCTGTGTGTGTCTGTGTGTCTGTGTTCTCTCTGTGTGTGTCTGTGTGTCTGTCTGTGTGTGTGTTTTCTGTGTGTCTGTGTGTGTGTCTGTGTGTTCTGTGTGTGGCAGGAACTTCACCTTGAAGCTGGCGGGGAACAACAGACTGAGGCCCGTCCAGCGGCTCAGTGACGCCGACGTCCTGGTTCTGTCTAAATGTCTGAGACACAGCCAGCGTGTCACAGGTGAGCGGGCGGATCCAGCTGAACGCGGCTCCGACAGGAACCTCAGGTGACTTTACTCCGTCTGTACCAACAGGTCTGGATGTGAGCTACAACAACATCGGAGACGTCGGAGCCGGGCACATCGCTGACCTGCTGCGGGTACACGTGGATCCTCCTGTGTTCATGGCGTCATGTCGCAGCTGTTCATGTTGAACTGTGTGGTTTCTTCTGAGCAGGAGGAGAGTTCAGCTCTGCAGGTTTTGGACTTGACCTTTAACGACATTCAGGCGGCCGGAGCTGAGGTCCTCGCCAGCAGCCTGCAGGTTCACCCTGGACTCCTCTTACAGGCCTTGACCTCATGTAGCCAAATAAAACAGTAAAGGCAGAGTCACGGCCCTCAACACAATAATTACACAGCAATGATCGTCTGACATGATGAATGATGAACCGCTCATCACTCTGTGTGTGATGGATGATGAGGTCGTCTCTCTGCAGGGGAACAGCCGCCTGCTGTCGCTCAGGATGTCTGGAAATAAGATTATGAACAGAGGAGCGATGCAGCTGCTGAGTGCTCTGCAGCAGAACCACACACTGCAGGAGCTGACGCTGGCTGACTGTGACCTGGTACACACACACAGACACACACACACACACACACAGACACACAGAAAACACACACACACACACACAGAGACACACACACACACACACACAGAGACACACACACACACAGAGACACACAGACACACACAGAGACACCACCACACCACGAGACACAAAAACACACACACGAGAACACAGGACACACACCAGAGACACACAGACACACACATAGACACACAGAAACACACCACACACACACAGATCACACGAAGCACACAACACCCACAGAGACACACACCACACGAGACAACACAGAGACCACAGACACACACACAGAGACACACATACACACACAGGAGACACAAAACAACACTCACAGAGACACACACCAGACACACAGACAGAGGACACTCACACACACTCACAGACACAACCCACACACCGACAGAGACACTAACACACACAGAGACACACACACACTCACAGCACACACAGAGACACACAGAAAACACACACACACACACAGAGACACACAGAAAACACACACACACACACACAGAGACACACACACACACAGAGACACACAGAGACACAAAAACACACACAGAGACACACACACACTCACAGACACACACACACACAGACAGAGACACACACACACACACACACACACACAGAGACACACAGACACTCACACAGAGACACACAAACACTCACACAGAGACACACACACAGAGACACAAAAACACACACAGAGACACACTCACACACACAGACACACACACACACACACACACACACACACACAGACAGACACAGACACTCACACACACTCAGACACACACACATAGACACTCACAGACACAGACACACACAGACACACACACACTCACAGACTCACTCAGTGCACGGCCGTGTTCTCCTGAAGCCGCTCTGAGCTCGCCTCTCTCTCTCCACAGGCCTCTCAGAGCGTGATCGCCCTCAGCATCGTGTTGAAGAGGAACGCCGCTCTGCGCTCAGTCGACATCAGCCGGCCGCTGCTCTTCAGCCACCAGGTACCGACACACACACACACGGCAGCACGCTGGGGGGGGGGGGCACTGCTCAGCACACTGACGTATGGCTGCGTGTCTCAGGAGGAGTGGGCGGAGCACTTCTCTGAGATGCTGGCAGTGAACTGCAGGTTGGTGGAGCTCCACCTGGGGAAGATGGGGATGACCGACTCTGGGATGGAGAGGCTGGCCGAAGGCCTGAGGCTGAACTGCAGCCTGCGCTACCTGGACCTGCGCTGGTAAGGAGGAGAACATTAACTGTGGACGCCCGGTGCTGAGCTTCCTGCAGACCCTGCTGTTGTCCTGGTTCTCTGCAGTAACCGCGTGACACGTGACGGCGCGCGGCGTCTCGCCGAGGTGCTGAAGCAGAACACGGCCTTGGAGATCATCGACCTGTCGTCCAATCGGATTGAGGATGACGGTGCTGCGTACCTGAGTGAGGCCATCGCCTGGTCGGGCTGCACCCTCAGAGAGTGAGTACGACAAAGACCTCAGCCTCTGAGACACACACAGACACACACACAGAGACACACACAGAGACACAGACAGAGAGACACACTGACACACACACACAGAGACAGACAGAACACACAGACAGAAACACATAGAGAGACACACTGACACACACACACACTCACAGACACACACACAGAGACACACACACATGCAGACAGACACAGACACTCACAGACACACACACACACTCACAGACACACACACAGAGACACAGACACACACACAGAGACACACACACATGCAGACAGACACAGACACACACACACACTCACAGACACACACACAGAGACACAGACACACACACAGAGACACACACACATGCAGACAGACAGACACACACACACACTCACACACACACACACACACTCACAGACACACACACAGAGACACAGACACACACAGAGACACAGACACACAGAGACACAGACACACACACACACACTCACAGACACACACACACACTCACAGACACACACAGAGACACAGACACACACACAGAGACACACACACATGCAGACAGACACAGACACGCACACACACACACACTCACACACACACACACACACACACTCACAGACACACACACAGACACACACACTCACAGACACACACACAGAGACACACACACAGAGACACAGACACACACACAGAGACACACACACACTCACAGACACACACACAGAGACACAGACACACAGAGACACACACACACATGCAGACAGACACAGACACACACACACACACACACACACACACACAGACACACACACACACACACACAGACACACACACACAGACACATGTGTGATCCTCTACATCTTTAGGCCTGAAGGGGTCGAGAATTCACTGTATATGTAGTTTTCTGAAATTATCTGTAGAACCCGCTGCGACCTGCAGCTTCAGCTTTGCTGCTCTCCGTCACTGTCTGCCAGGCTGTCAGTCTGCAGCAACAACATCCACAGGGACGGGCTGCTGTCGCTGGCTCAGGCCATGAGAGAGAACGCAACTCTGTCTCACATCTACGTCTGGGGAAACCACCTGGAGGAGCCCGTCTGTCGGGTAAAGTCTCCACACACACGTCAGCCTCGTGTCGCTCTTGTACCATTAGACAACGAGTTTCCTCTCCCAGGCCTTCAGTGAGCTGATATCCAGCGGCCGCCTGCCGCCGCAGCAGACGGACGTCAGCGCGTATGAGGTGGACGGTCGGGTGTTCCTCGCCGAGGTCTTCCAGAGTCTGAGGAAACAGTTCTACGGCGTCGTCGACAGGCATTTGGACTCTGACAGCACGCTGGACGTCACCGCGGACACGTCCACAAACAGAGGAGGCCCCGCGGTTCTGCAGCTGCGCTAGAAAACAGCAAACGGCTCACACCCCACAACACACACAATAAAACTCTGAACTATAAACTGCAGTGTGAGACGTTTTTAATCAATCATGTTTAAGTGTTTTCAGTTTGAAATGATCTGCGCGGACGCTGTCCTTCAGTGGAGCATCATTCAAATCACTGTCCCCTCAGACCTGGAATCATGCAGCTACCCTAACTTACTCCTCAGACTGAATCTCCTCAGGATTCTCCTGATTCAAGCTGTGTGCTGCGTCTTTAAGGTCCGGATCCCACTCCAGCAGGGCGTCCCTCCTCCTCAGACTGTGGCTCAGCTGCTGTCTCTCCTGAGACCCCACGATCCACCTCTTCATTGCCAGCCGAGCCAGCGCCGGCATCCCGGGCAGAGCGCGGAGCAGCGCGGGCAGCCAGGCTGAGCACGGGCCGGAGGCGGAAGGTCGCAGGCTGAGGTCCACGTCCTCCAGTGAGCCCAGGCCTCCTGCCGTGAACAAGGCCGACCAGCCACCGTCGCCCACGGAGCCATTGTAGGAGAGGTCCAGCAGCCGGAGGGAGGACAGACATCCACGCCTGCACACGGCAGCTGCAGACAGACGGAGGACTGGTCACTGATGGAGGCTTAGTTCTTCCTAACAAACTGTTCAGACAACTGTGGGTTACCTAGGTGACGCAGGTCATCAGTGGTGAGCTCACAGCTGTTGAGGCGGAGCTCCAGGATGACTGACGGCTGCAAAGCATCCAGCAGCAACGGCAAGCGGCCACCGATCACTTTACACCAGGAGACATCCACACTGCGCAGGTACGGCACTGCCAGCGCTGACACACACACACACACACACTGCATCATCATCATCATCATCATCATCATGATGTGTGTGTGTGTGTGTTTGTACCCAGAGCGGTGAAGGACTCTTCGTTCAGGGCGCAGCAGTTGAGCGGCAGCCGCCTCATCTGTGTCACGGTGAGGGCGGAGACCAGTGGGAGGACCACGCCCCCTGTCTCCTTATTGGACGAGACGTCAAGTTCTGTGAGTGCCGTCAGAGCAGGAAGCACCTGGACTGGAGACAAGAAGATCACGTGATCGACACAGGTAACCAGCTGCTGCAGGTCAAACAAGACGTTCACTCACTCAGGGCGTCCAGGTCGCCGGGCGTGAGACAGCACAGGTGGAGGTCCAGGCTCTCCAGGTGCGCGACGTGAGACAGGTGACAGGTGAGGCGGCTCAGTCCGCCAGCCAGGCGCCTGTTGCAGGACAGGTTCAGCTCGCGCACAGAGGGGAGGCAGCGGAGCGATGCGCCTGTAGGACAGGATGAACGGTGTGATTGTGTATGTGATCAGAAACGTCCGTCAGTTCCTCCTACCGAGCTCATCCAGGCTGTCTGCCATCAGACCACACCCCTGCAGGCGAAGCGTGGTGAGGGAGGCGGCGTGAGAGAGGGAGGCAGCCAGCGCTCTGAAGCCGCCGGCGTCTACTTCCTGTGTGAGCTGAGGGTTACAGGAGACATCCAGCACACAGAGTCTGGGCAGAGCAGCCACCATTCCTCCTGAGAGACGCACACACACACACACACACACTGTCACTGACATGAACAGTCACACAGCCAGGCAGCCATCAGGATGCAGTCAGTACCGAGAACAGCAGCATCGGCTGCAGTGAGCTGACAGGCCACCAGGTGGAGCTCCCTCAGCAAAGGGTGGAGTTTACCCAGCAGGCATTGCAGAGCGCCACCGCCGACGGCACCGTTCCAGGACAGATCGAGGATCTCCAAGAGAGGGATGCAGGTGAGCGTTTCACCTGCAGCCAATCACAGAGAAGAAGACACATCTGTACACAGAGACGAGCCCGATGGAGGCCTGAGGGTCGGAAAACCCACCAAGAGCAGTGACATCGATGACACTCAGCCTGCAGCCGCAGAGCCTCAGCTTCCTGATGTTGCCCACGTGCTGGAGGTGAGAGGTCAGTGCCGCCAGGCTCCCACCGATCAGCTCGTTCCAGGAGACGTCCAGCTCTTCCAGCTGAGGGAGGAACTGAAGCAGCGTCGCTTCAGGAGGGGCAGAGACAGGGTCACTGTGTGCTGATGCTGAGGAAGCCTGAGTGTGTGTGTGTGTGTGTGTGTACCGAGCTCTAGCAGGTCTGTAGCTGTCAGATCGCAGTGACCCAGGTGGAGGCTCCTGCTGTCGGCCTTCTTGCCCAGCCTGTGCACGAAGGCACACAGGCGGCCCCAGCCGAGGGGGGACTCACCTTCTGTGCACGCTGCAACACCTGAAAACACACACGTTACACACACACCTGACGTGATGCCGCAGGGGCTCAGGGGTCAGTGTGTGGTGTTCACTTCAGGGTCTCCATGCAGGCGCTGAGCCTCATTAAGTCCCTTCCTTAATCTGTGGGTTTGATTTTGAAACAGTCCACACACACCTGTGCTCTGTCCTCGGGCCCCTCCGCCCTCCACCTCTCCATCCTCGGGGATGCCCGTCCGCTCGGAGGTTCTGGACAGGAAGCGTCCCAGCGGCCTCCTGTCAGACGGCGCGCGCTTCCGGCGGATCTGATTCATGATGACGTTGAGGGCGGAGCGTCTCTGGCTGCCGCCTTCCCGCCCCCTCGAACCATCTGACCGAAAATGGAAGGACTGATTCTCACCAACAATAAACCATCACATGATAAAATAAATCATTCTAAAAAGCTCCTGAAACTAGCTGCTATCTACTGATTATGAGTTATATTAGCTGATAATGACGTTAGAGCCATATGACGCCTCTGGAGCCTGAATGCAGCTCACACGACGTGTTTTACTAAGAAACTCAAGTTTTAAAGAAACAAAATCACCTGAGACCGTTTTTCTACGACGGACTGAAGCTTTAGAGAGTGTGTGTGTGTGTGTTGAGAAGTGATCTCACCTGCAGACTCCATGTCAGCCTGAAGACCGAACACGATCAAAGTGTCGTTTTACTGAACGCACCACTCTCAGAACACCTGCTCAATGATTCCGCTGGTTTCTAGAGTTTTTTTTCCACTTCTGCGGTCCTGGCTGTGCACCTGCGTGACGTCACGTCCCGTGCTCGTCAGGTGGATCATCCCGGAAGTGCGACGCCCTCAGCAAAGTTGTCTTATAAAGCTCCGGCATCAAAGGTCGTTTGACCTTCAAAATAAAAGCACCTAAAACCTCTAACCAGGCGGTTCATGTTTTTCTAATTCATATGTAAAATATTAACTTTTCTGTTGCTATAACGACCAGCGTTAGTTTAAAATAATGAGTGTTCAGGATTTGTAAACGTGGTCTGCTTGTTCCTCAGACCCAGATCAGTGAGAGAATCCTCCCTCACAGGTACGAACAGCAGCAGAATTAGACTCAGAAGAATAAACGACAACTCAAAATTTTCCTTCCAAATTTATTTTATTCGATCTGAAATCTGTGGTCAGTCCAGGATGGCCTCTGCACTGAATGCACTCCTGGTCGCTGGAGGATTGTTAGACAGTCTAAAACACCTCCTCTCCTCCGCCACGCTCCTTCAGCTCCAGCAGGAAGACACTGCAGAGGAGGGCGAGCGGAGAGGAGGGAGGAGGCGTCTTTAAACCACCGACAGTCCGCGCTCTGTTCCCTCCGTCCTCCTCCTCCTCCTCACGGAAAATAAAATAAAAACAAACAAAAGCCAAGAAGAGTGGGATGGTTGTGTCGTCGGAGTTGGTCTCCTTAGTCGTCGTCCACTGTAGGTGTGATGGTCACGCCCCTCCTGATCTGTCCCCAGCCAATCAGACTGAGAGGAGGAAGCAGTCGTTACATATCAGCCGATAAAACGTCACATCAATGACGTCCGCTCCGATTCTTACCGCCAATGTTTCTCCACACGTCGACTCAGTGCGATCTTCTCTCCAACCTCTGTGCAGACGGGGTTGGTAAGGACGATCTTGGCCAGATCAGCCTTGACGGCGCTGACGCGGCCGCCAGTCGACAGTGAGCCGATGTTCACCATCAGCACTTCGTTCTTAGACAGTTTCTGGACCTGCACGTGCACAAATTCACACCGGGAGCCTTTGTCACACCGCTCTTTGCCTCATCTCTCTCTCACAGTTTAGGAGAGTTTGCGGTGCATTCTCCATAACGCACGACTCACCTTGGCGGCCTTCTTGTCTCCTTCTGTGCGGACACCCAGCAGCCTCCTGAGCAGGAAGTAGGAGATCTCCAGCTCGGTGAAGATCTCTGGCAGTGCTCCAACGGCGCCCAGCACCTGACCCACCATACGATCGGCTCGGCACAGCGTCGGGTCAATCTTGGTGCCCACACCTGCACACAAACACGGCCGGTGATTTGTCTGTACTGCCCGCAGTCAAAACAGCTTGAGCCCATCTTGAGCGTCTGTTACCGATAAGGCCTCCGGGTGCAGCATACTGCAGGTCGTTGTGCTCGGCGAACAGAGAGACGATCTTGGAGAAGATGGGTTTACACATGAGCTTTCCTTCCTGGTCTTTGGACACGATTCCTGGCCGCACTTCGATCTCCTGACCCACCTGGCAGTCACAAAGAGAAGAGGACGACAGTTAGGACCGCTACAGCGCTACAGGTCTGAACCTGGTTTTTAATCCGTGCTCACCTTGAGCACACCCTTCAGGATACTTCCTCCTGCCACGCCTCCTTTCAGGTCATCCACCTCACAGCCGGGCTTGTTCACGTCAAAGGACCTGATGACTGAGAAAAATGAAACAAAACATTTTAGTCGGAGAACAATCGGTGAAAAATAAGAACCGTGTTTTTGTCTGCTTACCAATAAGTCTGGGCTCAGATGTGAAGTCCCTGACGGGCACGGGGATCGTTTTCACAATGTACTCACAAACCACCTCGATGTTGTACTTCAGCTGGGCTGAGATGGGAATGATGGGAGCACCCTCAGCTACTGTGCCTGCAGACAGAGACGTTCAGCTCGTCATCTTGGAGCTCAGAGTCCCAAACTCTTAGTCTTATATCATTAAAAGTCAGATGAACTCACCCTGGACAAAGGCCAGGATCTGCTCGTACTGCTCCTTGGCCTGGCTCTCCTTCACCAGGTCAATCTTGTTCTGCAGGATGAGGATGTGCTTCAGCTTCATGATCTCTATGGCGGCCAGATGCTCCGACGTCTGTGGCTGAGGACAGGACTCGTTTCCCGCTGGAGGATGGAGACAACACCAAATTATCCCTTCATAACACGCCAGCTCCATCAAAGCTTCTGTGTTTATCTCCAGGGGGATATAACTTACCAATCAGCAGGAGGGCTGCGTCCATGACGGCAGCTCCGTTCAACATGGTGGCCATCAAAATGTCGTGACCAGGACAGTCCACAAAGGACACGTGTCTGTGGGAACGAGGAGAAGGAAGCTGTTACCATGCCCACACGGATGACCAACCTTCCACAGACCGTCGTTCCCGTCGTACCTGACCAGTTTGAAGTTGCCCTTAGTGCCAGGGATGTCTGTGGGAAATTCATCGGGGGTGCTGCTGCCACACGACCTGTAGCACTCCGGCCGGGGACAGCTGGGGTCGTCCAGCTTGTAGACCTGCACAAAGATGAAGGTGAAAGGGAGTTCCTTTAAATAGACGGCTTCAAAGATGAATGCCTCGTAAATCGCATCACAATGAAGTGCAATGCAGTTTGTTTATACAACATTAGGAGGTCACATGGACTTTGTAATATGTCCAAAAATAAATGAGAGTTATCAGAGATGCAGGAAGAGCACGGAGCTGCTCAGTCCACTCACCTTAGCGTTAGCATATCCTAGCTTGATGGTGATGTTCCTCTCCAGCTCATTCTTGAACCTGACCGTGTGCACACCAGAGATGGCCTTCACTACTGTGGACTTTCCGTGGGCCACATGACCGATGGTGCCTGGAAGAGAGAGAGGGACAAAAATCAATCGCTGATCGACTCCCACAGAGTCAACATCATCAGATCTGAGCAGCTGTGTCCTGGCTTTCATACCGATGTTGATGGTGGCTTGTCTGCTGATGATCTCTGGAGAGAGGGGCGTCAGGGTCGACACATTCTGCCAAGAGAGCGACGTACATTAGACACACACACAACAGCACAGGGACCCTCAGCCTCAGGTCGGCCCCCTCTATTTAATCCAGGGGGTGAATGGGAACAAAGGCGCACACACACTCCCACACACAGACCCACACAATACATAACAGATCTGCCTGCTGAAGTGCAGGTTACCATTGCTTTAAATTATATTGCTGATGCCCTAAATGAGCCATGAATAAATAAATAAAGCAGTAATAATAACCATCAGTCTGAACAGATGGAGCCAGCCTGAACGGGCTCCCTGTTTTATCAACATACAAATGATGCTGTTTTAATTCCCATAACTATGTCGCCACATTATGACTCCAAACGTGTGTCTCGGTGTGGAACGTCGATAAACCGGGAGCCGAACATTACTCGGTCTCTGCCAGGAGCCTGAGCGGCTTTCTGGGGTCGACTCCCCGCCGGGCCTATCGTCATGCGCCGGGTGGTGGCGACACAGCACCGGCGGCCGTGACTCTTGATATCTACGGCCTCGTCTGTGGCCATTTTAGCGACACAACGGGCCAACAACCACCGACGTAACACCACGAGACTGTAAACGCCGCTAAGCGGACACTCACCAGAGTATTTAGGTCTTGTTTGGCCAGGTGAGGCTGACCAAGCGTTGTACCAGACTCGTCGCCCGCCATCTTGAATGAAAAAGGAACGAAGGAGGCGGCCGCGGCGGATGCCTGATCAGCCGAGACCACTGTCCTGAAACCACCCAGTAAACCAGACACATTTAAACTCTCCACCGGGGGACACACACTACCTCACAGCTTTAGAACAACAGTAGTGGTAGGAATTTATTTTTATTCGTTAATATCAGCTGTACTTTACACCTCGCGTGATCCCTCCGGTACTTCTAACGGGGTCCTTTCTCAGCGGCTGATGCAACTCACTTCCTGTGCAGCGGACAGATCCTTTAAAGAGCGCAGATCATCTCTGATCATCACAATCCATCAACCATTTAATGTCAATCAACCGCTCACACGTCTTTATTTACTCTCCCTACTTCAAAAACACACATTTATTTGACCCATGCGTCAGGTCCGTCGCCGTTTAGTGACGTCATCGCTGACTTTTTCTTTGTAGTCTGTTCGTGCAATGTGTAGTTCTCTTCAGTGATTCAACGTTAAAACATATGTGACACTAGAAAAAAGGACATTTCCTGAAGAAAGTCTGGTCGCTGCAGCTAAAGCTTTGAAGGATTGATCTGAACTGATGGAGAATTCCGAGCTTTGATGCCTCTGTGTGTCAGCCTGTCACCATGGTAACAGCAGAGGAGACCTCAAACACCACTCCACCTTTGAGAGCCTGGCGCGCGGAAACGATTTGGAATTAGAAAATTCTGAATACAAGTGTGATAGAGCAGCATCTGATGAGCGTTTTAAGACTAAAATGGAGTCTGTAGCTTGAAATCTGTAGGAGGAGATACATTTGGCAGATGACACCGAAATTGCTTAATATTTGAAAAACAAAAAACAATAATTTAAAAAAGAAACCCCTCTACCCCAATACGCTGCGCCAAAAAACGTACGGAAGAATAAGAAAGAAGAAGAAGAAAGAGGGTGAAGAACAAGAGTGTGATTCACACTGTACCTGAGGAAACATCTCTGACACAAGGTCGCTGTCACGTTGCTTGAGCTCCTCTGGTTCTTTTGCTTCCTGCTCACGTTTCAGCTGCTCTTCTAAGGAGGACCTGTCCTCTGACAGTTGGCTGATCTTACTGTCTTTTTCCTGGACGGTCTCATTGGCCTTTTCCAGGTCATTTCTCACAGTTAAAAGCTCGTTGGCCAGCTCCTCAAACTTGGAAGAACACTGGTTATGTTCTTCGGCAGCCTTTCTTAGGTTTTTGTTTTCTTCTGTGAGCTGTTCACACTTTGCCATTAACTGTAGTATCGTTGTCTGCTGTCTTCTCTGCAGGCTGTTCCTCCAGTTCCTCCCTCTCCTGCGTCGATCGAGTTTTCTCCTCATACTTCTGTCCTTTCTTTTCACGCTTCTCTCGTTCTTTCTTTTCGCGCTTCTCTCGTTCTTTGCTCTCTTTCTTCTCTTCTCGTGTTCCTTTCTGAATCCTCTTCTGAATAAAGTCCTGAAAAGTCCTGAACATTGTTGATGAATCCTTGTGTCTCACTCTGTGTCGCTCAAAAGTGCTCATCTCTGTCACCTCTGTGGTGGAGGTGACAGAGAGGAGGATACTGAGGAAACTCCTCAGTATTCGTAACAACACGTCTCACCCCCTGCACGACACACTGCTGTCCTACAGGAGCACATTCAGCGGTAGACTGAGACTACGAGGAGCAGCACAGAACGCCACAGGAGGTCCTTCCTGCCAGTGGCCATCAGACTGTATAACTCCTCCCCTTTCTGTAGGAGAGGAGCTAGATAATCATGTCAGGCATCACTGTCATTCCCTCCACTGGTCTATATTATGTTTACTTAGCACCTTACATCTCCATATTTGTATCCATGTATCATATATTGTGCTCACTTGGATTATAGTGACACTTATACTTATACTCTGTACTTAACTGCATTTATTGTGACTTGATACCTCTGGCACAAGAATTTCCTTCGGGATTAATAAAGTTTTATCTTATCTTATCTTATCTTAACAATAACTAATGTGGAAAAGCTTCTTGTGCATCAGCCTGTCACCATGGTAACAGCCCTGCCTGCCTGCCTGTATCCATGGCAACCTGAATGTTTATCAACTGATTGTTGGTTTTAAATTATGTCTTAATGGAAGAATGACCGGCACTGTCCCCGAACAGCTGGCTGTCAGGGCAAAACAGTTTGGTGTTCAGTTTAAAGAGTGACACCGTCAGAAAGCTAACGAGTGTTCCTTTGAACTGATATAAAAATGATCCCAGTTAGATGGACGGTGCAGGCCTGAGCACAGGTTAGAGAGATTTTTTTAGGCATCTCCTCAGCCTCTCTCCACTCCGAGTGATGACATCACCCACTCCGGCTCCCAACATTCCACGCAATACACACTAATGAAGAGACCTCAAAAACCACTCCACCTTTGAGAGCCTGGCGCGCGGAAACGATTCGGAATTAGAAAATTCTGAACACAAGTTGATAGAGCAGCATCTGATGAGCGTTTTAAGACTAAAATGGAGTCTGTAGCTTGAAATGTGTAGGAGGAGATACATTTGAAGGGCTCTCCCATAGACTCCCATGTTAAAAATGACACATAAATTGCTTAATATTTGAAAAATTATAATTTTTTGAAAAAAACCTGACGTTGACCCTGGATGTCCTCTGTGAGATGAACATTTTGATAGTTGAATGGCTGAAATTGGTCAATGTATGCTGAAGATACGCTGCGCCAAAAAACGGACGGAAGAATAAAAAGAAGAAGAAAGAAAGAAACACGTTGTTGTTGTTATTATTATTATTTATTATTATATTATTGTTTTTGTAATAGTTTTAGGTCTTTTTGTTTTTATCTTTTTTTATTTATTGTTATCGGGCCTCACTGATTAATAACACTGATCATTTGAAATAATAAATTATGTACATGTGATGATTTGCATATATTACTTTAATGTGATATGATGTTTGATTCATGTTTTGTTACCTGTAACTTTCTGTGGATCCATTGTGGTTCTGGTCTCTGGTCTTTAAACCCGCTCCGCCCTTCAGTTCCGCCCAAAAGGGAAATGACGCCGGCGCAGAAAATGGCGTCCGCAAAGCCTGTGGACCGCTGTGGCTCGCTACCCATTTAATTTAGAGCCGTGTGTGGGGGGTGTCCGCGTCGGGCAGATGGACGGTAATAACAACATGGCAGTCCACCGCTGCCAGCCGCTTTCCTGATCCCGGAGTCGAACCCGCAACTTCATGTCTGAAGGAGCCAGAGCTGCCTGGTCGAAGAGGGGTTGTGGGGATTCGCACCGCCGAGGTGAGACGGCTGGATTTAGCAGCTAAGCTAAAAAACCCCCCTCCCGGTCGAGCAGGTGTCGGATCCCCCGTAGCTCCACAGCTGAGAGTCGTGACAGTGGCTCGGGTTAGCCTGCTAGCTTCCTGCGGAGGGATCCAGCTGCGTTTCCTTCATGTTCTGCACACATTCCCTCTAAAAATTAAGCTAATAGCATCTGTACTCACGGAGACCAGGGCTGACTGCCCCGCTACGTCTCACGCCAGCCTTTGTTGTGAGGCTCTAACGGCAGGGTTCCCTTTGTGGTGTCACACATGTGAAGAATATAACCCAGACTGGCTCTTTAACCCGCGCTAATGATTGTCATGTTTGTACAAATGTGTGTTATAACGTGCTAAACGTGCACGGTTAGCCTCTCTGGAGCTAACTGCAGCATCTCTGGCTGATCCACAAACACTCGTGTCACTTTATTATTGCTTTAAAGGGGCAGTTAGCTTAGCCGCAGGCTAGGTTAGCTGGTTGTTAGGTGTGCAGACCTTCAGATTGTTGTTTTACTTCTTCCCCCTAGAAACACACACACACACACACACACACACACTGACTGACTGTTTACATCTGGAAGTCCTGAGCAGGGACAGGGTCAGTGAAGGGTTCTAGGTCTCATGTGCTGCTCCACTTGTAATTGCATCTTAATTGGAAGCAGGGAGCACATTTACATATTAAATGGATGAGAGAACATTAGAAGCAGCCCAGGTGTTGGTTTTCCATGGAGTCCCTGAATGCATCATCTAACTGTCCCCTCTCTCTGTCTGCTCTGTCAGAACCTGGGAAACACAAGCACAGGAAATGCGAGCGGCCCCTTAGTGCTCAGCCGTCAAAGCCTGTGATTGTTCGCCCGGGCTCCAAAAGGTACGACTTCCCCACTCTGCAGCCCTGCACGCTCATTTAACCCCTTTGTGTTCCTGTTCACTCACCGTCTGATTCAACGCATCACACCTGATGTGATGGGATGGAGGTGTAGAAGTTTGAGCCCCAGTCCTTAACGTCAGGAGACAGGACTTATGTTCCCTGTCTGATTATACTGAAGAAACAAAACATTATTATTATTATTATTATTGGTTTATTGTGTTGTGTGTGGTTCAGAGATGAGTCAAGTTGTTTCCGTCTATCAAAACAAGATTTAAGTTGTGATAACCTTGAATCTTTTAAGGCTGACATGTAACACATTTAATTTCCTCACAGCTGTTGTTCATTTGCCAGAGAAAGTAAATAAACAAAGTATGTGGACACGTGGATTGGTTTGCGGTTATCAGTCTGTCCACATACTTCTGGCCCCTGCAGACCTTCATGCTTTATGTGGTGGTTGTGTTGGCTTTGTCGTTCAGGTGATTGACGCTCAGAAAAAGGGACTTTGTTAGCATCTACTGGACACAAGGGGCACTGTCCTCTGATTGGCTCGGACAACCCCTCTGACATGCCCGTGGCCAATCAGAGGTGAGTGTGCTGTGTGTGTTTGTGTGCGTTCTCTGTGGGTTTGTGCAGGTGAAGATGGTGTGTGTGTGTTTTATGTGAGTATTATATAGATGTTGTGTGAGAGCTGATGCACTAGTTGTTCTATTTTCTTGTCCATCACCCTGACGGTGCTGCAGGGCGGCGGGGTTTGTCCCCGGTGTGTCAGCACAGTGTTTGATTGGCTGTGAAGGAGTAACAGCTGGTTAGGACGCAGCAGCTGAAGTGCTGAGCATCCTATTGAATGCCCTTCCAGCAGCCACACAGACAGACAGACTCCTGTGTGTGCTGAATTATCTGTTCATTCAGTTTGTCCTTTCTTTGTCTTGTTATCGAGTTTTTATGACTTTTAAATCACTGGCTGCTTCCTGTCCATCAGGAGTGTTATGTCGGGGGCGGATGTGGAGGTGTACCTGTCGCAGGTGCACGATGGGAGCGTGTCATCGGGCTTCCGGGCGCTCTATGAGGAGCGTCTGCTGCTGGATGTACGCTGTTGATCGAGGAGCACCACTTCCAGGTGTGCAAATCAGACCAGACAGTCTGTGAATCCTAACTCTGGTTAATGAACACACTTAGAGGACAGAAGGTTTCCTGGTGTAACCCTGTGTGTCGTGGTTTCCAACACCTGCAGGCCCACAAGGCGCTCCTGGCCACCCAGAGCGACTACTTCGGGTCATGTTTACGGCAGACATGAGAGAGAGGGACCAGGACAAGATCCACATGAAGGGGCTGACGGCCGCCGGGTTCGGCCACATCCTCCGGTTCATGTACTACGGCTCGCTGGAGCTCAGCATGCCCACTGTCCAAGAGATCCTGCAGGTAATAGAAGAGAAACACACACAAACAGCTGTTCTGTGTTGAGGTGCATCATCTCCTGTGTCTTCCTGCAGGCGGCCATGTATGTCCAGCTGACGGAGGCGGTGGAGTTCTGCTGCTCCTTCCTGCTGGCTAAAATCTGCCTGGAGAACTGTGCTGAGGTGATGCGGCTCCTGGAAGACTTCAGCGTGGGCGTGGAGGGAGTCCAGGAGCAGCTCGACAACTTCCTACTCGACAACTTTGTGCCCCCTCATGAGCCGGCCGGATTTCCTGTCCTACCTCAGCCTGGAGAGACTGCAGGTCTGGCCCCCTGAACACCAACACATCAGACCCACTGGTTTTCTGTTCTGTTACTTGAATCAGTGTGAAACATTAGAACATTTAACCGCTAAAGTGAAAGTGGCACCAGGCTGCAGTGCATCACTCGCTCTCCTTCTGAACCAGGCGTACCTGAACAGTGATGCTCTGAGTCGCTTCCCTGAAATCGAGCTGTATGAAGCCGTGCAGGCGTGGGCTGCGACATGACCGGCGGCGCTGGAGGCACACGGACACCATCGTGCAGTCCATCCGCTTCTGTCTCATGACCCCCGCCAACATCTTTGAGAAAGTTAAGTGCCTGTCGGATGTTTTGAGGCGCTACATGCCTGTACCGTCCTCCTGTTCGTCCTCTATTGTCCTGATGTTGTCTCCATCTGTCCTCCTCTCAGGTAAAAACGTCCGAGTTCTACCGTTTACTCCAGACAGCTGAGGCAGGAGGTGGACCAGGCTCTCAGCTACTTTCACGATGTCAACCAGCAGCCTCTGGTGGAGACGCACTCCAACCGCATCCGCTCCGTCGGCCACAGACCGCCGTGTTCAGGGGGATGATTGGCCACAGCATGGTCAACAGCAAGATCCTGCTGCTGCAGCGTCGAAGGTGGAGTTCAAAGTGTGAAGCACCAGATTTACCAACGGTCTTAGCTGCTGTTGTTGTTGTTGTTGTTGTGCAGTAACTGATTATTACAAACCCTCTGGTGTGTGTTGGTCAGACCGGGTTGTGTGACGTCCTCTCAGTAACCTCCGCCGTTACCTTCCAGGTGTGGTGGGAGCTGGAGGGGCCTCAGGTGCCGCTGCGGCCCGATGCCTGGCCATCGTCAACAACTTTGCCTTCCTGCTGGGTGGCGAGGAGCTGGGGCCTGACGGGGAATTTCACGCCTCCTCCAAAGTCTACCGCTACGACCCCCCAGAACTCCTGGCTCCGCATGGCGGACATGTCCGTGCCCAGGTGAGAGGAGGCAGATGTTTTTTGTTTTATATTAACTTGATGGCACTCGCTGCTCATCTGATGAATTTGTGGTTGGTTTTTGCAGGTCAGAGTTTGCCGTTGGCGTCATTGGCAAGTTTATTTATGCCGTGGCGGGCCGCACGCGGGACGAGACCTTCTACTCCACGGAGCGATACGACATCACAGAGGACCGCTGGGAGTTTGTGGACCCGTATCCTGTCAACAAGTACGGCCACGAGGGAACGGTTTTGAACGGCAAACTGTACATCACGGGCGGCATCACCTCCTCCTCCACCTCCAAGCAGGTGTGCGTGTTCGATCCGGGGCGGGAGGCGGGCGGCGGGGGGACCTCGGGCGGCTCAGACTCTCACAGGACACGCGCCAGCCGAGGCCCGCTGCTGCCCGGCACTCACGCCAGCTGCTGGGAGAACAAATCCAAAATGAACTACGCGCGCTGCTTCCACAAGATGATCGCCCACAACGGGAAGCTGTACGTGTTCGGCGGGTGTGCGTCATCCTGCGGGCCTCTTTCGAGTCACAGGGCTGCCCGTCCACAGAGGTGTACGACCCAGAGACTGACGAGTGGACCATCCTCGCCTCCATGCCCATTGGGCGCAGCGGCCACGGGGTGGCGGTGTTGGACAGGCAGATCATGGTGCTGGGCGGCCTGTGTTACAACGGCCACTACAGTGACTCCATCCTCACCTTCGACCCCGACGAAAACAAGTGGAAGGAGGACGAGTATCCCAGAATGCCTTGCAAACTGGACGGTCTGCAGGTGTGCAGCTTGCACTTCCCAGAATATGTGCTAGAGCACGTGAGACGCTGCAGCTGAGGTCTGCTCCCCCCACATGCCTCCTTTTATAGAAGCGGGAATGCACAGCTCCAGGACTGCAGCCTCCCACAGGGGGGGGGAGGGGGTCCTTTTAAAACTGAAGACCAGCACTTACCTTTAGGTGAGAGTTCGACACCTGTGGAGCGCCGCGCTGAGACGTCACGGTCAGCTTGAACATTTTCAGAATTAGCTTTCTCAGAAAATTAAGGAAAAAAAAGTGTGGAGAGTAAAAAGGGTTCATCCTGCTGGTTTCTTCAGTTTCCTGTTCTAATGCTCACCTACTGTATTTAGGCTTTCAGCCAGGCTGACTGCAGAAACGCACTGGAAGCATCACATCCATTCATTTCCAATCATTTAACCAAACGTTTCCCTGTGTGCTTCCTGTCAACCAATAGGATAGAGACGACTCAAATGCCCTGTGAGACGTATAACGGCGTACAGTCGGGCATCTAAAGAAGATATAACACTATATACTACGGTAGTGACTCACTTTATAGCCTGTCTCCAAATATATGAAGCAGACTGTAGAGGAAAGAGACGACGATGCTTCAGCCTGCTGCCGGCCGCCACGTTAGGAACCCGCTTCCAGTGCGTTCCAGCTTTTAGCCCAGATTCTGCTCTTTGCTCCCAGATATCCACCAGACTGTGCTCATGTCCATCTCACATCGTCCTCACGCCTCGTCTGTCCAGCAGTCTGTGTCTTTTATGTTTCTAAGAACACTACACGGCTCATGAGGACTTCGTGTCACTCATGCCCGAGAGAAGGCGGCAGCTCTTCATTCGCTCACGTCTACATTCCCTGCACTTTGTTCCTGTTGTGTGTGTGTGTGTGTGATCGCACAGTTTTACCAGCTTCCAGCTTCCCGGCAGTTCAAGTATTACACTGTTGGAGACGTGTCTGAAATTAACTGGACGGCTGACAAGTCAAAGTGAAACACTGGAATATACCGGAGTATGACTGGTGAACAGAAACAAAGCAGGAAGTGGTGTGTGCACACTGAAGCTCTGCGGCGTGGAGCCGAGAACGGCTCGGCTCTGCGGCGTGGAGCTGTTCTAGGCTCTGAAACATTTAAACGACTTCACAGCTGCTGTTTGTTTCTGTGTCGGCACCAGTACTGTTATTCTCCTTCAGGTCCACGCAGCTAAAACTCATCAGCAGGAGGAGTTTTTTGTGTAGTTTTAATTCTGATGTCTGAAGCTGAAAAATTCTGAAACTAACCACAGAAACCACAGAAGGCTACAACAGGTAGCAGCGTGGTGGAGCCGCTGAGATGCTCCAGCATCAGAGAGAAACTTCATACTACATTAAATTTAACATGACACCGCTCGCTCATATTACAATATGACGGTAATCAATATTTTCCTGTGAGTAGGGAGACACTTTAACTTTTTTCCTCAGGAAAATGTACACCAAAGCTAAATGTTAGCATCACTTCAGAAGGTGTTCTTGCTCCAAAACGTCCTGAGACTTAACCCAGAGATTTGTGCTGCTTCAGTATCAAAGCGGACCTCAGCCACTCACTGAGCCGTACGAGAGCAGTGAGGTCACTCTGCTCTGAAGGGGGACAAAGATGTTCAACTGTAGCTTTAATGTATACTATTTTAAAACTAATCAATTAATGCAGCAGTCTGAGCTGGTAGCGGCCCCGCCGTGTCTTTCTCTCAGTGTCTGACTGTCAGCTGTGTTGATTTCAGACACGGAGGTCAGCAGATGCAGCATTCTGCTGAACGTCTGGGCAGTCCGCCGCCCGCCTCGACCCTGCA